>NW_027176042.1:9206606-9216412 GCF_023055335.1 Clinocottus analis | reverse complement strand
AAAACAGTGGACAATAAAGTGGTTAAAGCAGCAGACGTTTGATGTATTGATGAACATGAAGCATATTGTATTTTTCTGTTGAAACATAGTTGAGCTCTGTGACGTTTACGTACAAAAATAACAAACAAAATGATTGACAGCGAGATGCTGTTCGCCCTTTATAAAAATAAAATATATAATACATAATCGAATTAAATTATTTAACATTTAAACAAAGTCTTCGCCGTCAGTTTCCCGATTCCTACCCGTAGCATCACAAACCCCTCGGGTCCGTGCGGTGGCTGTGTCGCTATCTGTCTGGCTCTTTGTACGGGCCACGAAAATGTACATTTATTTTACACACACGTATATGCATATACATATATACCGAGGAGGCTGTGGT
This sequence comes from Clinocottus analis, assembly GCF_023055335.1. Taxonomy (NCBI): domain Eukaryota; kingdom Metazoa; phylum Chordata; class Actinopteri; order Perciformes; family Cottidae; genus Clinocottus; species Clinocottus analis. The sequence goes on along the minus strand of NW_027176042.1, from coordinate 9,216,030 downwards.
TGGCGCTTCGCTAACGCGGGAGCCACGCGCCTCTGCCGCAGCCGGGTAACTAGTGGGGTCTTTTCCGCCGTCTTCCATTGTGTCTGCGCGTGAAATCGGCTGACCAAGAAAACACGTGGGCCGAGTAGTGCGAAGATATCCGGTTTGAACGGAGCCACCGAAAGCAATGGCTCCAGACTGTCTTCACGATGGGGAACCGATTCGGCGCTAACGTGGACAAAAGTAAGACGTTTACGATATTATAATGTGAACCTTTTCCGCTTTTGATAAACGGGTCCGTCCGCCTGCCTGTGTGCCTGGCAAAAGAAGCGCTGTTATCGGAGGGCAATTGGCGTTTTCTCGGCGAGACTGCTCGATCATCCGCCTCCACCAAGCCCCAGCCTTTATTTCAGCCGAGGGGCTGGGTAATCTGCTGCCGAAGAGACGTTGTTCGACGAGACAATGACCCAATCTACGCCCAAAAAATAATAAAATATATACTGTTCGTCAGACGAGTATTGCCTTGGTGCATTGTTGCCTGATGGCTGTACTGATGGGTGCCTACGGGAGGAAGTGAAAGCAAGTTTTTGCAGTCGTTGTGCCTTCTGCATGGCTAGTATAATAATACTGAATACTCAATTATGGTTAATTATGATAAAGGTGCTCTGGAGGAACCTGCGTGAGGTCGTGCTTAGCCCCCTTCCCCCCTCCCTCTGCTGTCTAACTAGTGATCACTGAACATCTGGTATTAGTTACACATTTCATCACCATTTGAGGTACATGGCTCACCTTAATCTGTCAGTTTTTACCCACATTCCCTCGCATTTACACTGTGCAGCACTGTGTCAAGACATGTGTAATCCGTAGCTGCAGTGGTTGAATTGGGAATGTGTTTTTTCCCAGTCTGGACTGCATCATTGTTCATACAATGGGAGGGCCATATATGCCTTCCGAACACCAAAATTGCTGCTCTGGCGCAACACTGTGTTCTGCCACAGTCTTTTGGTAAAACAAATTATAATTGTTAGCGATAACCTGAGGGAGACAAGGCTGACTGCAAGATTGTCTGTAAAGTCCTTGATAGACACACGTATTGTGTTCTTGGCTTGGCACACTGTGTGTGTCTGAGTAGTGTACACAAGGTCATAGAGGTTTAGATTTTATTGGTATTTCTATTGGTTAATGTGTGTGTGTGTGTGTGTGTGTTTGTGTGCGTGTGCATGTGTGCGTGCGTGTGCGTGCGTACAGGAAGGGAGCCTTGATGTGGGCAGTATGAGTAAGACGCCCCCTAACAGAAGAGGGATATCTTTTGAGGTGGGAGCTCAGCTTGAGGCCAGAGACAGCCTCAAAAACTGGTGAGTCATGGCCTCGCTCATTCCTCCCCCATCTCCTGTAACTGTTCACTTCCCTCACCCTCTCTCAAAAATTTCATTCTCTCCACTTTTGGCCAGGTTGGCCGTTTTGCGTGTCGACAGAACGTCAGGACAAAAATAGTGAAGAAAGTATTAGCCGGTAGTTGCTAATTTTGCCTATAAAAAAAGCCAGCTGGCAACGAAGCGGCCTCTGAATCATTTTATAAATCAAGAATTCATATACTGAATATATAAAACAAGATAATAAAGTTGTTATTGGTCCTTCTATTCAACTTCTGGCTGTACTGAGTTTGTATCAGAAACATTATAAAGCGTGTCCATCACCAACACTGCCTCAGCACGCCATCCTTCTAACTTCAGCTGTGTCTCTGGAGTCATTGAGGTTGTCTACATTTGACATTTTTCAAGATCCACTAATTTCTGCTGACCTCATTACATGTTTAAAACGACAAAATAAGGAAGTTGAACCTCCCCCACGTCCGATCACGCATTATTGAATTCCTTTTGTTGTGTAGGTATGCTGCCAACATAGAGAAGATTGACTACAAAGGTGAAAAAGTACTTGTCCATTATCGCCAGTGGAGCCACCGCTACGACGAGTGGTTTGAGTGGACAAGTACCTACCTGAGACCCGTGGAGAGGGTTCAGCTGAGGCGGCAGGGCCTGCACGACGACGTTTCAGAACCTGTAAGCATTTATCGCTTTGCCCGCCTGCTTCGACCCCAGCTGTATGAAGGAATTTGATGATTCTGCCCTACTAGTTATCTCGTGTTCCTTCTCGTCTTTTGTTTGTAGCGAATGGCTGTCTGTTACTTTTACCTGCGAGTAGAAATCTACTACTATGCTGTTTTGATAAAGAAGCGCCAACAGTGTTTGTTTTCTTAGCAATTACAAAGCGCCACCTCCGCACCACTGTGTGTCCCTGATTGAGTGTCTCCGTCCTCCTTCCAGGGCTTTCACGTGAACGACAAGGTCCTGGCGAGCTGGTCTGACTGCCGTTTCTACCCCGCTAAGGTCCTTTCGGTCAATAAAGATGGTGGGTATCAATGACTTCAGTTGTTAAGCAGATTTTGATGAGAACTGTGATCTGAGAACCAATTTTAATTATGGTTTGTGTTCATTTAGCACTTTTCTGAATACTCAAAGACGCTTTACATAGAAATCATTCACACACTGATGAGAGGAGCTATCCTCAAGGTGCCACATCAGAACCATCTAACTTATATACACCGTAGTCGCAGCTACGGGAGCAATGTTAGGGTTAAGTGTCTTGCTAAAGGACCCATCGACCATGGCTAGTAGAGCCAGGGATTGTACCGCCGATCCTCTGATTGAAAAATGACCCCTGCGCGCCACGGTCATATTTTAAAGTATGAATACGTAGTATTTCAAGTTAATGGTTCTAATATTTTAGATTTTTTTGCAGGTTGATAACGATTTTACTCTTATAAAGTTGTGTGGTTGACATACAAGATGTGAATCACGTTCTCCTCTATCCCCCTCAGCATCCTACACTGTGAAGTTCTACGATGGTGTCATCCAGACAGTGAAAGAGATACACGTGAAGCCGTTTACTAAAGAGGTAAATGTAATAAGCAAGCATGAACATCCATAATAAATGCCTTTTTTGCTGCTCCTTTCCTCAACTTCCTGTCTGTCCTACCTGCAAATACGGAGTAACTCTGTTAACTGTGCATATGTCAATACAAATATCTATCTATCTATCGAAATAGAGTGGTGCTGTTACTGGAGGGAAGTCTCGGTCCTCCGAAAGGAACATGGTTAGGAGGGCCCCGAACCGCAGGGACAGGAGGCCCCAGGAGAACGGAGGTCCAAAGAACAAGCGAGCCCGACGCAGTACATCTGACCAGGAGGAGGATAGCAACAGTGAGGACGAGGAGCGGGAGGAGAGAATGATGAAGAACAAAAAAACAAACGCTGAGGTCGAGGCACCGCCCACCATCAAGCAGGAAGAGGACATGTCAGAAAGCGCAGACCAGAACAAGCCCAGCGATGCAGTAAAGGGAACAGGACTTACGAACGGGGTCAAGGTTGAAGACGACGATGAGAAACACGAAGAAAGGTGTCTCGTAAACGGAGCGGGGGTCAAAGAGGAGGCGGAAACGGAACTGAGTGGAACCAAGCCATACACTGCGTCGCCCAAGCCATACCCAGAGTTGCCAACTCAGACGCCTGCACAGATGGAGCAGGTGCCCGTCACCATGACGACCACAGAATCCAATGGCGACGTAGAGCCGAAGCCGAACGTCCAATCGGAGAGCAGTCCGCCTGCAGCGGACGTGCCGCCTCCCCAGCCCGTGAAACGTAAGTGTTGATGAAGTCAGTTTGCAGAAATGTTGTTGGATCCTTGGGGGTTGTGAAAATTGCACAGGATCTGAACACATTTTCAAGACTTGCCAAGACTAAATTAATTTCTTTCTTCTTTTCCTCCGGTAGCGGTGAGGAAACAGGGTTTCCACAACCCCAACAGATTCAGCAGAGAACCATGTGAGTACACCTCAAAGGCTGTTCAACAAATATAGCCATCACTTGCATTCGTTGAGGTACTTTCTTTACGCCCGTGTTGCTCCTTGTTTCAGTGTACAGAGTCATCAAAAACCAACCTCCCCCCGTCTTGTCCATCAACCTCGACCACAACCCATTTAAGTGCAGCGCTCCTGGATGCACAAAGTCATTCCGAAAGGCAAAGCTGTTGCACTACCATATGAAATACTATCATGGCGAGGAGCAGCCTCTGGAGGGGGAGCGCAGCCCCACCAGAAGCGTCCAGACCAGGGCCTCCGAGAAGCAGACCCCCTCCGGTTTGGACGGCCCGAAGAGACGGCGTACCATCTCTGCCTCTATGCGTGAGTTCCTCTCTAGTTTCACTTGTGTCCTGATTGAAGGGACAGGGGCGTGGGGGTGTTATTAGGAATTTAAATCAGCTGCTATTTTTACGGTGCTCAAACCCAAATGTAACCTTACAATCCCAAATGCTAAATCCTGACAAGGCAATTGATGAGCATCATCTTCTTAACCCTAGAACACTAACATTACGAATAGAAACACCATCCCTGACGTCGGGTATATTTTACCCGATGTAATGTATCTGATAAAAAAATACTCCATCAAAATACATCAATACAAGGTACATTGAAGTAGTCTTTTTTTTTCAAAATATTTTCACCCTCTATCACTAACGTTGGATGAAAAAATCATCACTACGTGTGTGTTGAAAAAAACAGAGAGGGATAGGAGCAGGGACACACGCCTACCTTCAATACTGTCTGTGATCAGCCTGAAGCTACATAAGGACTCACACTACTCAGACAAAAGAAAATTACATAACCACAATCGCTCGGGTAAAAATCACCCGATGTTAGTGTTCTAGGTTTAAACAAGGCTGCATTGTGAATATTGTGGTTCAACCGCCTTTTCTTTAATATTGTATATTTTTTAGACTCCGTTGGGCCCGCCGCCACGGCTCCTCGTGGTGAGGTGAAGACTGCAGGCAGGCGCACATCAGCACCGCCTGCAGTCACTACCCAGGTCCATCAGCAGAGAGCGCTGCTGAGGGAGAAGAGCAAGGAGAACCAGCTGGACAGGAACGGATGCCTGCAGCCGGACAAGGACTTGGACAGGAGTGGCTTTGACGTTGGTCAGTATCATGCAGCGTGAGTGAGAACATGACAGCATTGTGATCGCTCTGCACACACAAGGCTTAACTCTTGCCACTTGTCCCCAGGGTCAGTAAAAGACAAACTGAAAGAAAAACCGAAACAGAAGGACTTTCTCCGCATTAAACTAAAGAAGAAGAAGAAGAAAAAGAAAGCCAAGTCCGGTAAGAAGGAGGTCCCTGGCATCAGGCCTCCAAGCATATCTGCTGCCCTGCATGTGCACCCACTGTGGCGTTGTGGAATCGGCTAGCCTGCAAAGCATAGCGTACTCATTCACTCCTCTGGGTGTGAGGGCTGAGCCGTGGTGTGTGGGAGAAGTGTTACATCTGTCGCCGGCCTCTTGTCACGCCAAACAGAAAGCTCCAACCCATTTCTTTAACGTCATAGCTCCTCGCTTTTAGTCTTGCATACAACGACAGTGAGGCTGGCGAGAAGCCAGATCGAGCAGTATCTCTGTTCCTATTTGGCACTCACATGTACGTTTGGCAGATAATGCCGGTTACCTTTCACGTTGGTGTTTTTCCTACTGTTAAAAATGCCTAGCACATTGACCGCTATTCATTTTTATCAAAGTGATTGTCCCCGACTGTTCTTGAGTCTATTATTTGTCCATGTTTGTTTTTACCACAGTTTGTCCCCTCCTGATGGGCGTTTGTTTAGCATTTCCAAAGTTGACATTTTGTTCTACATCTGCTCCCCTCCCTTCCCCCCTCCCCCTCCCTGTATTAACAGACTACACTGGTAGTGAGGAGAATATTGACATCTCAGTATTTGGTCTTCCGTCCAAATTGAATTTGCCACTCAAATTCCCCCCCTCACACAATTACAAGCCAGAGGCCTACACCTGCAGGCCTGGATACAGCTACTCACAGCAGATACATGTGGATGGTGGGTATCTGCGTGACTGTGCATGTGTGTGTGTGTGTGTGTGTGTGTGTATTAGCTTGTCTGTGTGACTGTCGATGGCTTCCTCTCCTCTTCCATTCTTCTATTTTCTCTGGATTCAATCCATCATGTTGTTCTAGTTTGATGTGCATCCTACCTGTTATTTGTGCCCAAATGTTGTTGCTCATAATGCTTCATGACCTGCAGGGTAAGACTATTTGCAGATGCAATCAATAACTATTTTTAACACTTGGTCGATTGAATCCTGAGCTGTTCTTTGCTGCTACGGCTTGCTTCACTATGTGATCCTCAAATGTGCAATAAAACTCATCTAGTGTAACATGTTTTCATCAGTTAAATAATATAAATTGAGCTAAATTGTCCAAGGACATTTATTCCTGTTGTGTCATTCACATTAAAAGAAGAAGACAAAAAATTTCTGTTTGTTCCTGTTACTGTAGATGAGGATAGCATCAGCGACTGGTCCACTGACAGCTGTGGGTGGAGCGACGATGACTTTGGGGTGGATTTGGACGTGACCATGCCTCCTCTGAGTGTGGACTCCGGTGCTGTGGACACAAGTGACCAAGAGATAGTGCGATGTGTATGTGAGGTGGAGGAAGAGAATGACTTCATGATTCAGGTGATTCATCACTTGGAGCATGTCTATTTTTAAAGCATTTTTATTTATTTATTTTTTAAGTCCTAGGGTTGCATTTATATAAAAACCTGTGTGTGCTTCCATCAGTGTGAAGATTGTTTGTGCTGGCAGCATGGCACCTGCATGGGCCTGCTGGAAGACAATGTTCCAGACCGATACACCTGCCATATCTGCAGAGACCCACCAGGTGAGGAAGGAGGGAAAAAACAACACTGCCTTTTAGTTATAAATTATACATATTTAAAATGTGTCGACATCAAAGCATCTGTTTGGCTAATCTAGTAGAGATTAACAGATTAAAGAGGAAGCACTGCTGGCTTCCTCTTTTATCTGAACAAATTATCTTCTGCCAGTTAGTGGACAATGAGAGACATGACAGTGTAAAATTAACAGGATACAGGAAAAGACCCAATAATGTGCTTCCAGTTATTGAAAGTAATGAGTAAAATGTAGATAAAAATCCATTGATTATGCTTTGGAGAAGGTCTGACGCATGTCAATTTGTCAGTATCATAAAACAGTAAAACTACTGAATGTTTGCAGAGTGCTTTTTGGCTCATTGATTTGTAAAAGAAGAATAACTTTAAGTATGCCTGAACACTGTTGGCCATTGTTTATCAGCATTAAGCGTAACATAGTCTGAAACAATACAGGCATATATGGCTTATTGTGTGTAGAGAGAGCTTTAAATAAACTGTAAAAACAATTTTAGTCCCGTACATTTACCTGTACTGCAGAGAGCTGAGCCCAGCTCAAGATGACTATTCAACAAGTTGTGACATAAATAAATATATTTTTTTTAAAGTTAAATAAAGATTAAATTAATGAAAACAAATAAATCTATTACTAAGAATTTTTGTATTGAGGTAATACAAATATTTAAACAGTAGAAAAGTTTTAAACACTCGTCTGCTGTGCTGTAACTCCTCCTACTCTGCCGTGTAGCCTGGTGTCCTCGCTGTATTTGCATGTACTCTCTGCACCCAAATTAATGTTAAAACTCCCACAATCCTAGTCTACCAGCAAGCAGACACAGCATAGCTCTTACAGAGAGGCCCTTAAAACCAGCTTTACCTACTCCTGCATTTGCAATTTCATCAGTGCATTGGGGATATTTCCAATTTGTTCACTATTCCTAGGTCAGAGGCAGAGTCTGCGCTACTGGTACGATCGTGAGTGGCTGAGCAACGGTCACATGTACGGCTTGTCCTTTCTGGGGGAGAACTACTCTCACCAAAACGCCAAGAAGATCACCACCACCCACCAGCTGCTGGGCGACGTGCACCACGTGGTGGAGATTCTCAATGGACTGCAGCTCAAGATGAGCATCCTACAGTGAGTACAATGGTACTGCATGGAGAGACTTGAGCGTGAAGTTAAATTTGAATGTGACGGAAATGGTCGTTCAGTGTTTCCCCTAGGTTTACAGCTTCGGGGGGTTAGGGACCTCGACGACACCGACAATGACACAAACACCTAAGGCATTAATTTTTCTGTAAATGACATCATTTTGTGACTCCATCTGTGCTTTTTATAAATAACAGAATAAAGGACAATAACTTTCAATTTAACCAAATTGCCCCGTCAGACCACAAAAAAAGAAAAAAAATTGCAATCACTTAAAGTTCTATCTGTGCAAAACATAAATGATATGTTCTTACAACTTAATAGCTCATTTTGGAAAACTAAAAGCAAATTGCAGAACAAAACAGAATGAGTGCAGATATGTGAGCATCAGGTTGTGTCATTGTTAGTGCTGCAGTGAGCTGCTTTCCTCTACACATCTTTTTAAAAAGCGGTTGTAGATTTAATACGAACGCTCTCAGGTCACGCTCCATGATGAGATAGAATCTTTTTCTGGTTTTGAGAGACGGAACAGCAGAAAAGACGACTTCACAGAGACTTTGCGGAGATTGGCTTTTGGAAAATCGCCAAGTCGCGCCGTAATCTGTTAACCCGAAAGTACAGGCATTTCGCCATGTATTTATTAATGACTTAGTTTTATGTCCGCGTACTTTAATGTGTGAAGCCAGCAGCTCATTGTTGGTACAAGACACGAGCACTTTGGCTCGTTTAACTCGGAGCAGGAGAGCTGCTCTGATGATCTTTGCAGGAGAGCTATATTGCCATCTTCAACTTGGGAGCGTTTAAAATGCAGATATAGTTGTCTGCTTTTTTACACGACATTTTTCTACACTCTCTGCCCACTGCTTGGTGCTCAGCGCTCACCTGTGTGCGCGCACGTGTCTCTGCGCATCGGGACAGAACAACGGCGTGAGCGATGCAGAGCAGAAGTGTTTACGCGTGACCACGTAGAGACATAAATGACAAGCTGTCGTGTAGATCCCGTCAATAAAATACAGCCGTTTAGTTTGTTTAATAACTGAACAAGGTGTAGACCTGTTCTATAGGAAAGAAAACCGTAAATGACGTATGGTGATCTGGCGCTAAAGAGAAAATTACAAGGGTGCCGGGGGTTATTTCAGGGGGGCACCCCGCCCCCCTAATATAATGGTAGGGGAAACACTGGTCGTTTTCTCACCCAGTTTCTATTAAACGTTTCACTATTTACTCCTTTTGGTTTGATGTGACGTCAGTCTAATCTTTCTTTTGACTTTTCAGAAGCAATACTCACTCAGACTTGCAGCTGTGGCGGCAGCCCTGGAAGCATCTGGAGAGGTCACGGACTGCCTTTGACTCGTGTCGTGGCAGCAATGCCGCTCCGTCTCCCGTGACTCCGGACGAGGACATGAGCCGAGGTGAAATTTTAATGTCCAACGCTCTGGAGAAGCTGAGCCGGGCGGCCACCGCTGCCACCTCGTCCTCGTCCGGCTCCTCCTTCCCCTTCC